>NW_024104964.1:316003-347792 GCF_003945595.2 Pipra filicauda | reverse complement strand
ACAGCACAGCACAGCACAGCACGTTGGACAGAAAAGCCACGGGGTTAGTCCTGCCAGAGGCGTCCGGCACACCCACGGCGACCGAAGGAAAACAGGGAGCCTGGGAACACGGAGTAAAAGACACCTTAATTAGGACCACACCGAGCACTAGCCAGGTCATTCCCACAGCTTCACTGTCCCGTCACACAAAAAGCACTCACCGAGGCCTCAGGTAGGATGGCTCCTGCCGCTGACCAGGTGAATACCTCCCTGGAAGCCCGCTCCGCTCCTGCCAGGCACTGGGGCTCACCCAGGGGGGCTTTGCCAAGCATCCAATGGAAATTAAAATTACAGCCTGGGCAAAGGCGCTTCCCTCAGGACCGCTCCTGGCCGAGGCCACCGGTCCGTGCAAGTCAGACCACTGACCACCCGGGGGGATTTTTGGGGGCACGCTTCCAGCTTTTATTCTCCAGAAACTCCAGTTCTTTCTGGCACCGCTTGCTTCAGTCTTCCCCTGCTGGAAGAGGTCACTTAAGGCTTTCGAGGGGCCAGATTGCCAAAGCCCGGCCGGTCCATTCCCACGAGGAAAGGTAGCTTTGTCTTGGACAGGATACTGGGGGGGAGACACCAAATAAAAGTTTAATTTAAAACAACTGCCTAGAATAGAAAGCAATTCAAACATAAGGCAGACAAGACTCGTGCAACTCTGAATCCATTTGGCTTCAAAGGAGAATTATTTCCCTCTGCACCTAACAGAATGTCCTCTTCACCCGGGTCCTGCTTACCATCGTTGAACAAAACACGCTGACGACATTTTTCAGGATGCCAGTGCAGAGATATTAGAGCACACTGCCCAGGGAAGCTGAGCCTGCCCCCTCCCTGCAAGTGTTCCAGGCCAGGCTGGACGGGACTGGGAGCATCCAGCCGGGGATGAGAGCGGAAGGTGTCCCTGCCCACGGAAGGCAGGCTGGCCTTTGAAGGTCCCCTTCAAACCAAATCGCTCTGGGATTCCCCTCCAAAATCACTCCCCAAGCGACACAGCGAGCAAAGCAGAGGGACTGCACTCCCCGCTTTTCTTACCTGCAGGGCACACGCAGCACAGCACAGCACGTTGGACAGAAAAGCCACGGGGTTAGTCCTGCCAGAGGCGTCCGGCACACCCACGGCGACCGAAGGGAAAGAGGGAGCCTGGGAACACGGAGTAAAAGACACCTTAATTAGGACCACACCGAGCACTAGCCAGGTCATTCCCACAGACAGCTTCACCGTCCGGTCACACAAAAAGCACTGACCTACCAGGGCCTCAGTTAGGATGGCTCCTGACGCTGACACCTCCGTTTGCCCCGGGGGGTCAAGAAGAACATCCCTAGGAAGAAGTCACCCTGAACAACAAAAAGGCAAAATTAGTGAAGCACGGGGGCCTCTTCTGACTAGATTGCCACCAGCATTCCATAGCAAATGCCACGACAATTCTGTTACAGACGAGAAAACCCTGTACTCCCAAACAAACAGCCAGGAGGTTTGTGGGCACGCCTGAAAATTTCCTGTGAGGAGCTTTTTGTAACTAAGGAGCAGGTGCTATCTTGAGTTGAAGGCATCGATTTGACAGACACTTAGTACAGCAAACTCTTCAGCAGAGCAATTAATTGCTGCCTGTTTGAACAGTAGGGGAGAGAAAATGACAGTCTAACAGAAGACAAGAAAAGCAGAACTGGAATCAGCAGCCTTTTCTTCCATCTCTCCCGAGAAAGTCGTGTTTCTCTGTTCTAACAATTCTATGCCCTTTTCTACATGAAACTTACACCAAGGCTGAAAAAACAACTAGAAAACACGGAGAGAAGCTTTTCAGAATTTCACGTGATTTTCCCAACCCGATCCCAGAAAAGCAGAACTGGGTAGAATGGACTCACCTCGAGGCCTTTGGTCTTTTTTTCCATAAGCTTCGTCACCTGATTGAAAAAGCAGAGTAGACTCGGTATTTAGGCTCACAACAGGAAAACCTTCCCCTTCGTTTCCTAAAAGAAAGGACATTAATCTGCACAGCTGCAGGCGCGTCTCCAGCTGTTAAAGCCTTTCAGCTTTTCAGAGGGTGAGAATGCCCTGCTAAGGAAGGCTGAAAAATGCTGGGAGCCTGCCCAGGTCAAAGAGCCCCTTGATTTTGTCTGTGTTCCAGTCCCTGGCTAAAGAAAGGGCAGAACCACCGCAGGTGTTGCTTGCCTTTTCCCTACGAGGTTTTGCCAGGCGCTGGGCCAGCCCGGGCACTGCGGGGGAAGGCCGGCAGTGGCCAAAGCCCGCCGCTTTCCCAGGGCAAGCGTCGCTTGCCAGAGCGCCCCCGAGCGCCGGGCCCTGCCTCACAGTCGCCGCCTGGCGGACACGGCCGGGAGCGGCACTGCAGCCGCGCGCCCCCCCCCCCCTTGGCGAGACCCGCGGCGCCTTTCGCGCGTCCGGGCCTTTCTTCCCTAAAACCTGCCCTTGCCTAGGAAAAGCTGAGCAGTTCACAGAGTTGCTGTTTCCAGCCCAGCTTCCCAAAGGATTTCTCTCTCCCGGCAGCACAGACAGGGTCCCCGAGGCAGCGCAGACCCTCCCCGCGGGGGGGTGTGGTGCGTGTGCAATGCCAGGGCACATCCGAACCCGGCCCTGCGGCGGCACGCAGGTGCAAGTTTCTCCGCAGAGGCGAGAAAGCTGCCCGTCGCTTCCCCTGCCTGCAGGCCCCGCTGGCCGCGGGAGAGGCAGAAGAGCGGCCGCCGCCCCCCCGCCGGGCCCCCGCTTACCCCGGCGACGATCTCCTGCAGAGCCCGACGTCGGATCTGCCGCCGTGGGTCGCTTCCGGGGGGGGGGGGAGGCGGCGGCGCAGCCCCGACAGCATCTCCGGGGCACGGCGGGACCGACCGGGAGCGGAGCGGAGCGGAGCGGAACGGGGGCGGAACGGGGCGGGAGGACGGCGACCGCGTGGGATCGTCGCGCGTGCGCGGCGCGCCGCGGCGCGAGAGGGGTCTGCCCGCGCCGGTGCCTGCCGCCGCCCGCGAACCTGCCGCCCGCGCCCGGCGCCGCCGAGCGCCCCGCCCCGTCCCCACAGCGGGAAGCGGCGCGGCGAGACGGCGCTGCGGGCGCGGGGCGGGGGTCCGGGTCGCGGCGGAGGTCAGGCAACAGGATAGACGCCTCTCTGAGGCCAGGGCGGGGGCCTCTCGCCGCCATCTTGAGTGTGGCCTCGGCTAAGTTCCGGTCCTGGCGGCGCCATCTTGAGTGTGGCGTCGGGGCGAACTTCCGGGCCGGGGCCGCCATCTTTAGTGTGGTCGTTCCGGTCCTGGCGGCGCCATCTTTACTGTGGGCTTGGCGGACTGCCGGGCCGGGGCCTTGGAGGACTTCCGGTCGCTCTCTACTTCCGGTGACCGAGTTTACCCAAATTACCGGCCCTCCTCGCTAATTTCTGCGCTTTCACCCCAAAAAATCTTCACGTTATTCCCCCCACACACACCCCGCCAGAGACGGGAGACCGCCAGTCCCGCCCTGCCGCCGGAACCGGCCCTTAACTCGAGCGGGGAGCGCTGCACCGCCACGAGAGCCACTGCGCATGCGTCGCCGGTCCCGCTCCTGGCTGCCCTTACTTACCACGTGATCGCCGGCGTCTTGCCAACGACTGCGCACGCGCCGCCGTCGCCACCTTGCCTGCCCCCCCCACCCCGCCGCCCGACCGCCCGGCTTCGCTTTCTTACTGCGGCTCCCCCTCCGCTTTTTCGGCTCCCTGGGGTTCCCCCACCCGCATTTTGGGATCCCCGTCTCACATTTGAGGGGTGATGACCCCGCAATTTACGGGTCGGGGGGCGGGAGGAGAGGAAACGGGGTGCCCAAGAAGGGGTTTCTTTTTTTTTTTCTTTTTTTTTTTTCTCTTTTATTTCATTTTCATTTTATTTCCTTTTTAGTTTTTTTGCCTTTTTTTTTTTTAATTTTCTTTTGTTTTTTATGTTTCATTTTTTTATTTCGTTTATTTTTTATTCTCTTTATTTTTCATCTTCTCTCCCAGTGCTCCCCAGTAAACACCCAGTGCTCCCCAACAACCCCCAGGAACACCCAGTGCTCCCCAAAAATTGACCCAAAACCGACCCAAATCACCCCAAAAGCTGACCCAAAACTGACCCCAAAACCTGACCCAAATCATCCCAAAACCTGACCCAAAACTGACCCCAATCACCCCAAACAGTGACCCCAAACTGACCCCAAAACCTGACCCAAATCATCCCAAAACCTGACCCAAAACTCTGCATTTATTTGGCACCATTTCCTCCCAGAAACAACATCTCCGATTTAGTTGATTGCTAAAGCCATCATTTTAAAACCATCTCAGGAATCAAAAGGCACTGGAAAACACACACAAATCATTCCTGCACCCACCAAATCATTAGGAATTGGAACCCCATTCCCTCATCTCTCTCCTTGTGCTTCTTGGCTGGAAAACCTGATGATCCCCGCTGGCTATTTTTAGGCTGCTTTTCTTCCACAGCTCCTTTCCTCCCGGCTGAAACCTCCTGGCACATTCAGGGCTTATCCGGAGGGAAGCCCCTCTGAAGTATTTCCTCCCGTGGCAATTCTGTGGGATGAAGAAGGAAAAAAAGCACGTCAAGAGCTCCTTCTCCCCCCTTCCCTCGCAAACACCCTCCCAGTTTGTCCTTGGCAGCTCCATGCCCCCGGCACCCGCACCCGACGCTTCGGCTCCGCTGGGAAAGGGACAGCAAGTGCACAAGCAAGTTCAGTGCTGGGCAGGGGCTCCCTGGGGAACGGCACTTCAGTGCTTTAGTCCGTGGCCTTTCCTGCTGCCCTCCCTCCCGGAGGCAGAGGATGACCCGGCCCTTGTTTCTCCCACGCTCGCAGACCCAGGTCCTGCTCCTTTGGCCCCACTTTTCTTAGCAGACCCGGCATCATTTCCCAGGGTCCCCAGGAAACTTCTGCACTTGACCCATTGCTGAGTGCAGAGCACAGGGCGAGGGAAGGACAAATTTCTCGGCACCCACCCCCTGGAATTTTCCTTCTCCGCAGCACGCTCCCGTTCCCGCTGTCTCTGGAGGTGCCCGCACGAGTCCTCCTTCTCCCAGCACCTCAGAGAATGTCCTCTTCACCCGGGTCCTGCTTACCGGCGTCCAACAAAACACGCTGACGACATTTTTCAGGATGCCAGTGGAGAGATATTAGAGCACACTGCCCAGGGAAGCTGAGCCTGCCCCATCCCTGCAAGTGTTCCAGGCCGGGCTGGACGGGACTCGCAGCAACCGGGGACAGTGGAAGGTGTCCCTGCCCACGGAAGGCAGGCTGGCCTTTGAAGGTCCCCTTCAAACCAAATCGCTCTGGGATTCCCCTCCAAAATCGCTCCCCAAGAGACACAGCGAGCAAAGCAGAGGGACTGCACTCCCAGCTTTTCTTACCTGCAGGCACACACAGCACAGCACAGCACAGCACGTTGGACAGAAAAGCCACGGGGTTAGTCCTGCCAGAGGCGTCCGGCACACCCACGGCGACCGAAGGAAAACAGGGAGCCTGGGAACACGGAGTAAAAGACACCTTAATTAGGACCACACCGAGCACTAGCCAGGTCATTCCCACAGCTTCACTGTCCCGTCACACAAAAAGCACTCACCGAGGCCTCAGGTAGGATGGCTCCTGCCGCTGACCAGGTGAATACCTCCCTGGAAGCCCGCTCCGCTCCTGCCAGGCACTGGGGCTCACCCAGGGGGGCTTTGCCAAGCATCCAATGGAAATTAAAATTACAGCCTGGGCAAAGGCGCTTCCCGCAGGACCGCTCCTGGCCAAGGCCACCGGTCCGTGCAAGTCAGACCGCTGACCAGCCGGGGGGATTTTCGGGGGCACGCTTCCAGCTTTTATTCTCCAGAAACTCCAGTTCTGTCTGGCACCGCTTGCTTCAGTCTTCCCCTGTTGGAAGAGGTCACTTAAGGCTTTCGAGGGGCCAGACTGCCAAAGCCCGGCCGGTCCATTCCCACGAGGAAAGGTAGCTTTGTCTTGGACAGGATACTGGGGGGGAGACACAAAATAAAAGTTTAATTTAAAACAACTGCCTAGAATAGAAAGCAATTCAAACATAAGGCAGACAAGACTCGTGCAAATCTGAATCCATTTGGCTTCAAAGGAGAATTATTTCCCTCTGCACCTAACAGAATGTCCTCTTCACCCGGGTCCTGCTTACCATCGTTGAACAAAACACGCTGACGACATTTTTCAGGATGCCAGTGCAGAGATATTAGAGCACACTGCCCAGGGAAGCTGAGCCTGCCCCATCCCTGCAAGTGTTCCAGGCCGGGCTGGACGGGACTGGGAGCATCCAGCCGGGGATGAGAGCGGAAGGTGTCCCTGCCCACGGAAGGCAGGCTGGCCTTTGAAGGTCCCCTTCAAACCAAATCGCTCTGGGATTCCCCTCCAAAATCACTCCCCAAGAGACACAGCGAGCAAAGCAGAGGGACTGCACTCCCCGCTTTTCTTACCTGCAGGCACACACAGCACAGCACAGCACGTTGGACAGAAAAGCCACGGGGTTAGTCCTGCCAGAGGCGTCCGGCACACCCACGGCGACCGAAGGGAAAGAGGGAGCCTGGGAACACGGAGTAAAAGACACCTTAATTAGGACCACACCGAGCACTAGCCAGGTCATTCCCACAGACAGCTTCACCGTCCGGTCACACAAAAAGCACTGACCTACCAGGGCCTCAGTTAGGATGGCTCCTGACGCTGACACCTCCGTTTGCCCCGGGGGGTCAAGAAGAACATCCCTGGGAAGAAGTCACCCTGAACAACAAAAAGGCAAAATTAGTGAAGCACGGGGGCCTCTTCTGACTAGATTGCCACCAGCATTCCATAGCAAATGCCACGACTATTCTGTTACAGACGAGAAAACCCTGTACTCCCAAACAAACAGCCAGGAGGTTTATGGGCACGCCTGAAAATTTCCTGTGAGGAGCTTTTTGTAACTAAGGAGCAGGTGCTATCTTGAGTTGAAGGCATCGATTTGACAGACACTTAGTACAGCAAACTCTTCAGCAGAGCAATTAATTGCTGCCTGTTTGAACAGTAGGGGAGAGAAAATGACAGTCTAACAGAAGACAAGAAAAGCAGAACTGGAATCAGCAGCCTTTTCTTCCATCTCTCCCGAGAAAGTCGTGTTTCTCTGTTCTAACAATTCTATGCCCTTTTCTACATGAAACTTACACCAAGGCTGAAAAAACAACTAGAAAACACGGAGAGAAGCTTTTCAGAATTTCACGTGATTTTCCCAACCCGATCCCAGAAAAGCAGAACTGGGTAGAATGGACTCACCTCGAGGCCTTTGGTCTTTTTTTCCATAAGCTTCGTCACCTGATTGAAAAAGCAGAGTAGACTCGGTATTTAGGCTCACAACAGGAAAACTTCCCCTTCGTTTCCTAAAAGAAAGGACATTAATCTGCACAGCTGCAGGCGCGTCTCCAGCTGTTAAAGCCTTTCAGCTTTTCAGAGGGTGAGAATGCCCTGCTAAGGAAGGCTGAAAAATGCTGGGAGCCTGCCCAGGTCAAAGAGCCCCTTGATTTTGTCTGTGTTCCAGTCCCTGGCTAAAGAAAGGGCAGAACCACCGCAGGTGTTGCTTGCCTTTTCCCTACGAGGTTTTGCCAGGCGCTGGGCCAGCCCGGGCACTGCGGGGGAAGGCCGGCAGTGGCCAAAGCCCGCCGCTTTCCCAGGGCAAGCGTCGCTTGCCAGAGCGCCCCCGAGCGCCGGGCCCTGCCTCACAGTCGCCGCCTGGCGGACACGGCCGGGAGCGGCACTGCAGCCGCGCGCGGCGCTGCAGCCGCGCGCCCCCCCCCCCTTGGCGAGACCCGCGGCGCCTTTCGCGCGTCCGGGCCTTTCTTCCCTAAAACCTGCCCTTGCCTAGGAAAAGCTGAGCAGTTCACAGAGTTGCTGTTTCCAGCCCAGCTTCCCAAAGGATTTCTCTCTCCCGGCAGCACAGACAGGGTCCCCGAGGCAGCGCAGACCCTCCCCGCGGGGGGGTGTGGTGCGTGTGCAATGCCAGGGCACATCCGAACCCGGCCCTGCGGCGGCACGCAGGTGCAAGTTTCTCCGCAGAGGCGAGAAAGCTGCCCGTCGCTTCCCCTGCCTGCAGGCCCCGCTGGCCGCGGGAGAGGCAGAAGAGCGGCCGCCGCCCCCCCGCCGGGCCCCCGCTTACCCCGGCGACGATCTCCTGCAGAGCCCGACGTCGGATCTGCCGCCGTGGGTCGCTTCCGGGGGGGGGGGGAGGCGGCGGCGCAGCCCCGACAGCATCTCCGGGGCACGGCGGGACCGACCGGGAGCGGAGCGGAGCGGAGCGGAACGGGGCGGAACGGGGCGGGAGGACGGCGACCGCGTGGGATCGTCGCGCGTGCGCGGCGCGCCGCGGCGCGAGAGGGGTCTGCCCGCGCCGGTGCCTGCCGCCGCCCGCGAACCTGCCGCCCGCGCCCGGCGCCGCCGAGCGCCCCGCCCCGTCCCCACAGCGGGAAGCGGCGCGGCGAGACGGCGCTGCGGGCGCGGGGCGGGGGTCCGGGTCGCGGCGGAGGTCAGGCAACAGGATAGACGCCTCTCTGAGGCCAGGGCGGGGGCCTCTCGCCGCCATCTTGAGTGTGGCCTCGGCTAAGTTCCGGTCCTGGCGGCGCCATCTTGAGTGTGGCGTCGGGGCGAACTTCCGGGCCGGGGCCGCCATCTTTAGTGTGGTCGTTCCGGTCCTGGCGGCGCCATCTTTACTGTGGGCTTGGCGGACTGCCGGGCCGGGGCCTTGGAGGACTTCCGGTCGCTCTCTACTTCCGGTGACCGAGTTTACCCAAATTACCGGCCCTCCTCGCTAATTTCTGCGCTTTCACCCCAAAAAATCTTCACGTTATTCCCCCCACACACACCCCGCCAGAGACGGGAGACCGCCAGTCCCGCCCTGCCGCCGGAACCGGCCCTTAACTCGAGCGGGGAGCGCTGCACCGCCACGAGAGCCACTGCGCATGCGTCGCCGGTCCCGCTCCTGGCTGCCCTTACTTACCACGTGATCGCCGGCGTCTTGCCAACGACTGCGCACGCGCCGCCGTCGCCACCTTGCCTGCCCCCCCCACCCCGCCGCCCGACCGCCCGGCTTCGCTTTCTTACTGCGGCTCCCCCTCCGCTTTTTCGGCTCCCTGGGGTTCCCCCACCCGCATTTTGGGATCCCCGTCTCACATTTGAGGGGTGATGACCCCGCAATTTACGGGTCGGGGGGCGGGAGGAGAGGAAACGGGGTGCCCAAGAAGGGGTTTCTTTTTTTTTTTCTTTTTTTTTTTTTTTTCTCTTTTATTTCATTTTCATTTTAATTTCCTTTTTAGTTTTTTTGCCTTTTTTTTTTTAATTTTCTTTTGTTTTTTATGTTTCATTTTTTTATTTCGTTTATTTTTTATTCTCTTTATTTTTCATCTTCTCTCCCAGTGCTCCCCAGTAAACACCCAGTGCTCCCCAACAACCCCCAGGAACACCCAGTGCTCCCCAAAAATTGACCCAAAACCGACCCAAATCACCCCAAAAGCTGACCCAAAACTGACCCCAAAACCTGACCCAAATCATCCCAAAACCTGACCCAAAACTGACCCCAATCACCCCAAACAGTGACCCCAAACTGACCCCAAAACCTGACCCAAATCATCCCAAAACCTGACCCAAAACTCTGCATTTATTTGGCACCATTTCCTCCCAGAAACAACATCTCCGATTTAGTTGATTGCTAAAGCCATCATTTTAAAACCATCTCAGGAATCAAAAGGCACTGGAAAACACACACAAATCATTCCTGCACCCACCAAATCATTAGGAATTGGAACCCCATTCCCTCATCTCTCTCCTTGTGCTTCTTGGCTGGAAAACCTGATGATCCCCGCTGGCTATTTTTAGGCTGCTTTTCTTCCACAGCTCCTTTCCTCCCGGCTGAAACCTCCTGGCACATTCAGGGCTTATCCGGAGGGAAGCCCCTCTGAAGTATTTCCTCCCGTGGCAATTCTGTGGGATGAAGAAGGAAAAAAAGCACGTCAAGAGCTCCTTCTCCCCCCTTCCCTCGCAAACACCCTCCCAGTTTGTCCTTGGCAGCTCCATGCCCCCGGCACCCGCACCCGACGCTTCGGCTCCGCTGGGAAAGGGACAGCAAGTGCACAAGCAAGTTCAGTGCTGGGCAGGGGCTCCCTGGGGAACGGCACTTCAGTGCTTTAGTCCGTGGCCTTTCCTGCTGCCCTCCCTCCCGGAGGCAGAGGATGACCCGGCCCTTGTTTCTCCCACGCTCGCAGACCCAGGTCCTGCTCCTTTGGCCCCACTTTTCTTAGCAGACCCGGCATCATTTCCCAGGGTCCCCAGGAAACTTCTGCACTTGACCCATTGCTGAGTGCAGAGCACAGGGCGAGGGAAGGACAAATTTCTCGGCACCCACCCCCTGGAATTTTCCTTCTCCGCAGCACGCTCCCGTTCCCGCTGTCTCTGGAGGTGCCCGCACGAGTCCTCCTTCTCCCAGCACCTCAGAGAATGTCCTCTTCACCCGGGTCCTGCTTACCGGCGTCCAACAAAACACGCTGACGACATTTTTCAGGATGCCAGTGGAGAGATATTAGAGCACACTGCCCAGGGAAGCTGAGCCTGCCCCATCCCTGCAAGTGTTCCAGGCCGGGCTGGACGGGACTCGCAGCAACCGGGGACAGTGGAAGGTGTCCCTGCCCACGGAAGGCAGGCTGGCCTTTGAAGGTCCCCTTCAAACCAAATCGCTCTGGGATTCCCCTCCAAAATCGCTCCCCAAGAGACACAGCGAGCAAAGCAGAGGGACTGCACTCCCAGCTTTTCTTACCTGCAGCACAGCACAGCACAGCACAGCACGTTGGACAGAAAAGCCACGGGGTTAGTCCTGCCAGAGGCGTCCGGCACACCCACGGCGACCGAAGGAAAACAGGGAGCCTGGGAACACGGAGTAAAAGACACCTTAATTAGGACCACACCGAGCACTAGCCAGGTCATTCCCACAGCTTCACTGTCCCGTCACACAAAAAGCACTCACCGAGGCCTCAGGTAGGATGGCTCCTGCCGCTGACCAGGTGAATACCTCCCTGGAAGCCCGCTCCGCTCCTGCCAGGCACTGGGGCTCACCCAGGGGGGCTTTGCCAAGCATCCAATGGAAATTAAAATTACAGCCTGGGCAAAGGCGCTTCCCGCAGGACCGCTCCTGGCCAAGGCCACCGGTCCGTGCAAGTCAGACCGCTGACCAGCCGGGGGGATTTTCGGGGGCACGCTTCCAGCTTTTATTCTCCAGAAACTCCAGTTCTGTCTGGCACCGCTTGCTTCAGTCTTCCCCTGTTGGAAGAGGTCACTTAAGGCTTTCGAGGGGCCAGACTGCCAAAGCCCGGCCGGTCCATTCCCACGAGGAAAGGTAGCTTTGTCTTGGACAGGATACTGGGGGGGAGACACAAAATAAAAGTTTAATTTAAAACAACTGCCTAGAATAGAAAGCAATTCAAACATAAGGCAGACAAGACTCGTGCAAATCTGAATCCATTTGGCTTCAAAGGAGAATTATTTCCCTCTGCACCTAACAGAATGTCCTCTTCACCCGGGTCCTGCTTACCATCGTTGAACAAAACACGCTGACGACATTTTTCAGGATGCCAGTGCAGAGATATTAGAGCACACTGCCCAGGGAAGCTGAGCCTGCCCCATCCCTGCAAGTGTTCCAGGCCAGGCTGGACGGGACTGGGAGCATCCAGCCGGGGATGAGAGCGGAAGGTGTCCCTGCCCACGGAAGGCAGGCTGGCCTTTGAAGGTCCCCTTCAAACCAAATCGCTCTGGGATTCCCCTCCAAAATCACTCCCCAAGAGACACAGCGAGCAAAGCAGAGGGACTGCACTCCCCGCTTTTCTTACCTGCAGGCACACACAGCACAGCACAGCACGTTGGACAGAAAAGCCACGGGGTTAGTCCTGCCAGAGGCGTCCGGCACACCCACGGCGACCGAAGGGAAAGAGGGAGCCTGGGAACACGGAGTAAAAGACACCTTAATTAGGACCACACCGAGCACTAGCCAGGTCATTCCCACAGACAGCTTCACCGTCCGGTCACACAAAAAGCACTGACCTACCAGGGCCTCAGTTAGGATGGCTCCTGACGCTGACACCTCCGTTTGCCCCGGGGGGTCAAGAAGAACATCCCTGGGAAGAAGTCACCCTGAACAACAAAAAGGCAAAATTAGTGAAGCACGGGGGCCTCTTCTGACTAGATTGCCACCAGCATTCCATAGCAAATGCCACGACTATTCTGTTACAGACGAGAAAACCCTGTACTCCCAAACAAACAGCCAGGAGGTTTATGGGCACGCCTGAAAATTTCCTGTGAGGAGCTTTTTGTAACTAAGGAGCAGGTGCTATCTTGAGTTGAAGGCATCGATTTGACAGACACTTAGTACAGCAAACTCTTCAGCAGAGCAATTAATTGCTGCCTGTTTGAACAGTAGGGGAGAGAAAATGACAGTCTAACAGAAGACAAGAAAAGCAGAACTGGAATCAGCAGCCTTTTCTTCCATCTCTCCCGAGAAAGTCGTGTTTCTCTGTTCTAACAATTCTATGCCCTTTTCTACATGAAACTTACACCAAGGCTGAAAAAACAACTAGAAAACACGGAGAGAAGCTTTTCAGAATTTCACGTGATTTTCCCAACCCGATCCCAGAAAAGCAGAACTGGGTAGAATGGACTCACCTCGAGGCCTTTGGTCTTTTTTTCCATAAGCTTCGTCACCTGATTGAAAAAGCAGAGTAGACTCGGTATTTAGGCTCACAACAGGAAAACTTCCCCTTCGTTTCCTAAAAGAAAGGACATTAATCTGCACAGCTGCAGGCGCGTCTCCAGCTGTTAAAGCCTTTCAGCTTTTCAGAGGGTGAGAATGCCCTGCTAAGGAAGGCTGAAAAATGCTGGGAGCCTGCCCAGGTCAAAGAGCCCCTTGATTTTGTCTGTGTTCCAGTCCCTGGCTAAAGAAAGGGCAGAACCACCGCAGGTGTTGCTTGCCTTTTCCCTACGAGGTTTTGCCAGGCGCTGGGCCAGCCCGGGCACTGCGGGGGAAGGCCGGCAGTGGCCAAAGCCCGCCGCTTTCCCAGGGCAAGCGTCGCTTGCCAGAGCGCCCCCGAGCGCCGGGCCCTGCCTCACAGTCGCCGCCTGGCGGACACGGCCGGGAGCGGCACTGCAGCCGCGCGCCCCCCCCCCCCCCTTGGCGAGACCCGCGGCGCCTTTCGCGCGTCCGGGCCTTTCTTCCCTAAAACCTGCCCTTGCCTAGGAAAAGCTGAGCAGTTCACAGAGTTGCTGTTTCCAGCCCAGCTTCCCAAAGGATTTCTCTCTCCCGGCAGCACAGACAGGGTCCCCGAGGCAGCGCAGACCCTCCCCGCGGGGGGGTGTGGTGCGTGTGCAATGCCAGGGCACATCCGAACCCGGCCCTGCGGCGGCACGCAGGTGCAAGTTTCTCCGCAGAGGCGAGAAAGCTGCCCGTCGCTTCCCCTGCCTGCAGGCCCCGCTGGCCGCGGGAGAGGCAGAAGAGCGGCCGCCGCCCCCCCGCCGGGCCCCCGCTTACCCCGGCGACGATCTCCTGCAGAGCCCGACGTCGGATCTGCCGCCGTGGGTCGCTTCCGGGGGGGGGGGGAGGCGGCGGCGCAGCCCCGACAGCATCTCCGGGGCACGGCGGGACCGACCGGGAGCGGAGCGGAGCGGAGCGGAACGGGGGCGGAACGGGGCGGGAGGACGGCGACCGCGTGGGATCGTCGCGCGTGCGCGGCGCGCCGCGGCGCGAGAGGGGTCTGCCCGCGCCGGTGCCTGCCGCCGCCCGCGAACCTGCCGCCCGCGCCCGGCGCCGCCGAGCGCCCCGCCCCGTCCCCACAGCGGGAAGCGGCGCGGCGAGACGGCGCTGCGGGCGCGGGGCGGGGGTCCGGGTCGCGGCGGAGGTCAGGCAACAGGATAGACGCCTCTCTGAGGCCAGGGCGGGGGCCTCTCGCCGCCATCTTGAGTGTGGCCTCGGCTAAGTTCCGGTCCTGGCGGCGCCATCTTGAGTGTGGCGTCGGGGCGAACTTCCGGGCCGGGGCCGCCATCTTTAGTGTGGTCGTTCCGGTCCTGGCGGCGCCATCTTTACTGTGGGCTTGGCGGACTGCCGGGCCGGGGCCTTGGAGGACTTCCGGTCGCTC
Organism: Pipra filicauda; assembly: GCF_003945595.2. Classification (NCBI taxonomy): domain Eukaryota; kingdom Metazoa; phylum Chordata; class Aves; order Passeriformes; family Pipridae; genus Pipra; species Pipra filicauda. The sequence goes on along the minus strand of NW_024104964.1, from coordinate 333,615 downwards.
TCTACTTCCGGTGACCGAGTTTACCCAAATTACCGGCCCTCCTCGCTAATTTCTGCGCTTTCACCCCAAAAAATCTTCACGTTATTCCCCCCACACACACCCCGCCAGAGACGGGAGACCGCCAGTCCCGCCCTGCCGCCGGAACCGGCCCTTAACTCGAGCGGGGAGCGCTGCACCGCCACGAGAGCCACTGCGCATGCGTCGCCGGTCCCGCTCCTGGCTGCCCTTACTTACCACGTGATCGCCGGCGTCTTGCCAACGACTGCGCACGCGCCGCCGTCGCCACCTTGCCTGCCCCCCCCACCCCGCCGCCCGACCGCCCGGCTTCGCTTTCTTACTGCGGCTCCCCCTCCGCTTTTTCGGCTCCCTGGGGTTCCCCCACCCGCATTTTGGGATCCCCGTCTCACATTTGAGGGGTGATGACCCCGCAATTTACGGGTCGGGGGGCGGGAGGAGAGGAAACGGGGTGCCCAAGAAGGGGTTTCTTTTTTTTTTTCTTTTTTTTTTTTCTCTTTTATTTCATTTTCATTTTATTTCCTTTTTAGTTTTTTTGCCTTTTTTTTTTTTTAATTTTCTTTTGTTTTTTATGTTTCATTTTTTTATTTCGTTTATTTTTTATTCTCTTTATTTTTCATCTTCTCTCCCAGTGCTCCCCAGTAAACACCCAGTGCTCCCCAACAACCCCCAGGAACACCCAGTGCTCCCCAAAAATTGACCCAAAACCGACCCAAATCACCCCAAAAGCTGACCCAAAACTGACCCCAAAACCTGACCCAAATCATCCCAAAACCTGACCCAAAACTGACCCCAATCACCCCAAACAGTGACCCCAAACTGACCCCAAAACCTGACCCAAATCATCCCAAAACCTGACCCAAAACTCTGCATTTATTTGGCACCATTTCCTCCCAGAAACAACATCTCCGATTTAGTTGATTGCTAAAGCCATCATTTTAAAACCATCTCAGGAATCAAAAGGCACTGGAAAACACACACAAATCATTCCTGCACCCACCAAATCATTAGGAATTGGAACCCCATTCCCTCATCTCTCTCCTTGTGCTTCTTGGCTGGAAAACCTGATGATCCCCGCTGGCTATTTTTAGGCTGCTTTTCTTCCACAGCTCCTTTCCTCCCGGCTGAAACCTCCTGGCACATTCAGGGCTTATCCGGAGGGAAGCCCCTCTGAAGTATTTCCTCCCGTGGCAATTCTGTGGGATGAAGAAGGAAAAAAAGCACGTCAAGAGCTCCTTCTCCCCCCTTCCCTCGCAAACACCCTCCCAGTTTGTCCTTGGCAGCTCCATGCCCCCGGCACCCGCACCCGACGCTTCGGCTCCGCTGGGAAAGGGACAGCAAGTGCACAAGCAAGTTCAGTGCTGGGCAGGGGCTCCCTGGGGAACGGCACTTCAGTGCTTTAGTCCGTGGCCTTTCCTGCTGCCCTCCCTCCCGGAGGCAGAGGATGACCCGGCCCTTGTTTCTCCCACGCTCGCAGACCCAGGTCCTGCTCCTTTGGCCCCACTTTTCTTAGCAGACCCGGCATCATTTCCCAGGGTCCCCAGGAAACTTCTGCACTTGACCCATTGCTGAGTGCAGAGCACAGGGCGAGGGAAGGACAAATTTCTCGGCACCCACCCCCTGGAATTTTCCTTCTCCGCAGCACGCTCCCGTTCCCGCTGTCTCTGGAGGTGCCCGCACGAGTCCTCCTTCTCCCAGCACCTCAGAGAATGTCCTCTTCACCCGGGTCCTGCTTACCGGCGTCCAACAAAACACGCTGACGACATTTTTCAGGATGCCAGTGGAGAGATATTAGAGCACACTGCCCAGGGAAGCTGAGCCTGCCCCATCCCTGCAAGTGTTCCAGGCCGGGCTGGACGGGACTCGCAGCAACCGGGGACAGTGGAAGGTGTCCCTGCCCACGGAAGGCAGGCTGGCCTTTGAAGGTCCCCTTCAAACCAAATCGCTCTGGGATTCCCCTCCAAAATCGCTCCCCAAGAGACACAGCGAGCAAAGCAGAGGGACTGCACTCCCCGCTTTTCTTACCTGCAGGCACACACAGCACAGCACAGCACAGCACGTTGGACAGAAAAGCCACGGGGTTAGTCCTGCCAGAGGCGTCCGGCACACCCACGGCGACCGAAGGAAAACAGGGAGCCTGGGAACACGGAGTAAAAGACACCTTAATTAGGACCACACCGAGCACTAGCCAGGTCATTCCCACAGCTTCACTGTCCCGTCACACAAAAAGCACTCACCGAGGCCTCAGGTAGGATGGCTCCTGCCGCTGACCAGGTGAATACCTCCCTGGAAGCCCGCTCCGCTCCTGCCAGGCACTGGGGCTCACCCAGGGGGGCTTTGCCAAGCATCCAATGGAAATTAAAATTACAGCCTGGGCAAAGGCGCTTCCCGCAGGACCGCTCCTGGCCAAGGCCACCGGTCCGTGCAAGTCAGACCGCTGACCAGCCGGGGGGATTTTCGGGGGCACGCTTCCAGCTTTTATTCTCCAGAAACTCCAGTTCTGTCTGGCACCGCTTGCTTCAGTCTTCCCCTGTTGGAAGAGGTCACTTAAGGCTTTCGAGGGGCCAGACTGCCAAAGCCCGGCCGGTCCATTCCCACGAGGAAAGGTAGCTTTGTCTTGGACAGGATACTGGGGGGGAGACACAAAATAAAAGTTTAATTTAAAACAACTGCCTAGAATAGAAAGCAATTCAAACATAAGGCAGACAAGACTCGTGCAAATCTGAATCCATTTGGCTTCAAAGGAGAATTATTTCCCTCTGCACCTAACAGAATGTCCTCTTCACCCGGGTCCTGCTTACCATCGTTGAACAAAACACGCTGACGACATTTTTCAGGATGCCAGTGCAGAGATATTAGAGCACACTGCCCAGGGAAGCTGAGCCTGCCCCATCCCTGCAAGTGTTCCAGGCCGGGCTGGACGGGACTGGGAGCATCCAGCCGGGGATGAGAGCGGAAGGTGTCCCTGCCCACGGAAGGCAGGCTGGCCTTTGAAGGTCCCCTTCAAACCAAATCGCTCTGGGATTCCCCTCCAAAATCACTCCCCAAGAGACACAGCGAGCAAAGCAGAGGGACTGCACTCCCCGCTTTTCTTACCTGCAGGCACACAGCACAGCACAGCACAGCACGTTGGACAGAAAAGCCACGGGGTTAGTCCTGCCAGAGGCGTCCGGCACACCCACGGCGACCGAAGGGAAAGAGGGAGCCTGGGAACACGGAGTAAAAGACACCTTAATTAGGACCACACCGAGCACTAGCCAGGTCATTCCCACAGACAGCTTCACCGTCCGGTCACACAAAAAGCACTGACCTACCAGGGCCTCAGTTAGGATGGCTCCTGACGCTGACACCTCCGTTTGCCCCGGGGGGTCAAGAAGAACATCCCTGGGAAGAAGTCACCCTGAACAACAAAAAGGCAAAATTAGTGAAGCACGGGGGCCTCTTCTGACTAGATTGCCACCAGCATTCCATAGCAAATGCCACGACTATTCTGTTACAGACGAGAAAACCCTGTACTCCCAAACAAACAGCCAGGAGGTTTATGGGCACGCCTGAAAATTTCCTGTGAGGAGCTTTTTGTAACTAAGGAGCAGGTGCTATCTTGAGTTGAAGGCATCGATTTGACAGACACTTAGTACAGCAAACTCTTCAGCAGAGCAATTAATTGCTGCCTGTTTGAACAGTAGGGGAGAGAAAATGACAGTCTAACAGAAGACAAGAAAAGCAGAACTGGAATCAGCAGCCTTTTCTTCCATCTCTCCCGAGAAAGTCGTGTTTCTCTGTTCTAACAATTCTATGCCCTTTTCTACATGAAACTTACACCAAGGCTGAAAAAACAACTAGAAAACACGGAGAGAAGCTTTTCAGAATTTCACGTGATTTTCCCAACCCGATCCCAGAAAAGCAGAACTGGGTAGAATGGACTCACCTCGAGGCCTTTGGTCTTTTTTTCCATAAGCTTCGTCACCTGATTGAAAAAGCAGAGTAGACTCGGTATTTAGGCTCACAACAGGAAAACTTCCCCTTCGTTTCCTAAAAGAAAGGACATTAATCTGCACAGCTGCAGGCGCGTCTCCAGCTGTTAAAGCCTTTCAGCTTTTCAGAGGGTGAGAATGCCCTGCTAAGGAAGGCTGAAAAATGCTGGGAGCCTGCCCAGGTCAAAGAGCCCCTTGATTTTGTCTGTGTTCCAGTCCCTGGCTAAAGAAAGGGCAGAACCACCGCAGGTGTTGCTTGCCTTTTCCCTACGAGGTTTTGCCAGGCGCTGGGCCAGCCCGGGCACTGCGGGGGAAGGCCGGCAGTGGCCAAAGCCCGCCGCTTTCCCAGGGCAAGCGTCGCTTGCCAGAGCGCCCCCGAGCGCCGGGCCCTGCCTCACAGTCGCCGCCTGGCGGACACGGCCGGGAGCGGCACTGCAGCCGCGCGCCCCCCCCCCCCTTGGCGAGACCCGCGGCGCCTTTCGCGCGTCCGGGCCTTTCTTCCCTAAAACCTGCCCTTGCCTAGGAAAAGCTGAGCAGTTCACAGAGTTGCTGTTTCCAGCCCAGCTTCCCAAAGGATTTCTCTCTCCCGGCAGCACAGACAGGGTCCCCGAGGCAGCGCAGACCCTCCCCGCGGGGGGGTGTGGTGCGTGTGCAATGCCAGGGCACATCCGAACCCGGCCCTGCGGCGGCACGCAGGTGCAAGTTTCTCCGCAGAGGCGAGAAAGCTGCCCGTCGCTTCCCCTGCCTGCAGGCCCCGCTGGCCGCGGGAGAGGCAGAAGAGCGGCCGCCGCCCCCCCGCCGGGCCCCCGCTTACCCCGGCGACGATCTCCTGCAGAGCCCGACGTCGGATCTGCCGCCGTGGGTCGCTTCCGGGGGGGGGGGGAGGCGGCGGCGCAGCCCCGACAGCATCTCCGGGGCACGGCGGGACCGACCGGGAGCGGAGCGGAGCGGAGCGGAAGCGGAGCGGAACGGGGCGGAACGGGGCGGAACGGGGCGGAACGGGGCGGGAGGACGGCGACCGCGTGGGATCGTCGCGCGTGCGCGGCGCGCCGCGGCGCGAGAGGGGTCTGCCCGCGCCGGTGCCTGCCGCCGCCCGCGAACCTGCCGCCCGCGCCCGGCGCCGCCGAGCGCCCCGCCCCGTCCCCACAGCGGGAAGCGGCGCGGCGAGACGGCGCTGCGGGCGCGGGGCGGGGGTCCGGGTCGCGGCGGAGGTCAGGCAACAGGATAGACGCCTCTCTGAGGCCAGGGCGGGGGCCTCTCGCCGCCATCTTGAGTGTGGCCTCGGCTAAGTTCCGGTCCTGGCGGCGCCATCTTGAGTGTGGCGTCGGGGCGAACTTCCGGGCCGGGGCCGCCATCTTTAGTGTGGTCGTTCCGGTCCTGGCGGCGCCATCTTTACTGTGGGCTTGGCGGACTGCCGGGCCGGGGCCTTGGAGGACTTCCGGTCGCTCTCTACTTCCGGTGACCGAGTTTACCCAAATTACCGGCCCTCCTCGCTAATTTCTGCGCTTTCACCCCAAAAAATCTTCACGTTATTCCCCCCACACACACCCCGCCAGAGACGGGAGACCGCCAGTCCCGCCCTGCCGCCGGAACCGGCCCTTAACTCGAGCGGGGAGCGCTGCACCGCCACGAGAGCCACTGCGCATGCGTCGCCGGTCCCGCTCCTGGCTGCCCTTACTTACCACGTGATCGCCGGCGTCTTGCCAACGACTGCGCACGCGCCGCCGTCGCCACCTTGCCTGCCCCCCCCACCCCGCCGCCCGACCGCCCGGCTTCGCTTTCTTACTGCGGCTCCCCCTCCGCTTTTTCGGCTCCCTGGGGTTCCCCCACCCGCATTTTGGGATCCCCGTCTCACATTTGAGGGGTGATGACCCCGCAATTTACGGGTCGGGGGGCGGGAGGAGAGGAAACGGGGTGCCCAAGAAGGGGTTTCTTTTTTTTTTTCTTTTTTTTTTTTCTCTTTTATTTCATTTTCATTTTATTTCCTTTTTAGTTTTTTTGCCTTTTTTTTTTTTTAATTTTCTTTTGTTTTTTATGTTTCATTTTTTTATTTCGTTTATTTTTTATTCTCTTTATTTTTCATCTTCTCTCCCAGTGCTCCCCAGTAAACACCCAGTGCTCCCCAACAACCCCCAGGAACACCCAGTGCTCCCCAAAAATTGACCCAAAACCGACCCAAATCACCCCAAAAGCTGACCCAAAACTGACCCCAAAACCTGACCCAAATCATCCCAAAACCTGACCCAAAACTGACCCCAATCACCCCAAACAGTGACCCCAAACTGACCCCAAAACCTGACCCAAATCATCCCAAAACCTGACCCAAAACTCTGCATTTATTTGGCACCATTTCCTCCCAGAAACAACATCTCCGATTTAGTTGATTGCTAAAGCCATCATTTTAAAACCATCTCGGAATCAAAAGGCACTGGAAAACACACACAAATCATTCCTGCACCCACCAAATCATTAGGAATTGGAACCCCATTCCCTCATCTCTCTCCTTGTGCTTCTTGGCTGGAAAACCTGATGATCCCCGCTGGCTATTTTTAGGCTGCTTTTCTTCCACAGCTCCTTTCCTCCCGGCTGAAACCTCCTGGCACATTCAGGGCTTATCCGGAGGGAAGCCCCTCTGAAGTATTTCCTCCCGTGGCAATTCTGTGGGATGAAGAAGGAAAAAAAGCACGTCAAGAGCTCCTTCTCCCCCCTTCCCTCGCAAACACCCTCCCAGTTTGTCCTTGGCAGCTCCATGCCCCCGGCACCCGCACCCGACGCTTCGGCTCCGCTGGGAAAGGGACAGCAAGTGCACAAGCAAGTTCAGTGCTGGGCAGGGGCTCCCTGGGGAACGGCACTTCAGTGCTTTAGTCCGTGGCCTTTCCTGCTGCCCTCCCTCCCGGAGGCAGAGGATGACCCGGCCCTTGTTTCTCCCACGCTCGCAGACCCAGGTCCTGCTCCTTTGGCCCCACTTTTCTTAGCAGACCCGGCATCATTTCCCAGGGTCCCCAGGAAACTTCTGCACTTGACCCATTGCTGAGTGCAGAGCACAGGGCGAGGGAAGGACAAATTTCTCGGCACCCACCCCCTGGAATTTTCCTTCTCCGCAGCACGCTCCCGTTCCCGCTGTCTCTGGAGGTGCCCGCACGAGTCCTCCTTCTCCCAGCACCTCAGAGAATGTCCTCTTCACCCGGGTCCTGCTTACCGGCGTCCAACAAAACACGCTGACGACATTTTTCAGGATGCCAGTGGAGAGATATTAGAGCACACTGCCCAGGGAAGCTGAGCCTGCCCCATCCCTGCAAGTGTTCCAGGCCGGGCTGGACGGGACTCGCAGCAACCGGGGACAGTGGAAGGTGTCCCTGCCCACGGAAGGCAGGCTGGCCTTTGAAGGTCCCCTTCAAACCAAATCGCTCTGGGATTCCCCTCCAAAATCGCTCCCCAAGAGACACAGCGAGCAAAGCAGAGGGACTGCACTCCCAGCTTTTCTTACCTGCAGGCACACACAGCACAGCACAGCACAGCACGTTGGACAGAAAAGCCACGGGGTTAGTCCTGCCAGAGGCGTCCGGCACACCCACGGCGACCGAAGGAAAACAGGGAGCCTGGGAACACGGAGTAAAAGACACCTTAATTAGGACCACACCGAGCACTAGCCAGGTCATTCCCACAGCTTCACTGTCCCGTCACACAAAAAGCACTCACCGAGGCCTCAGGTAGGATGGCTCCTGCCGCTGACCAGGTGAATACCTCCCTGGAAGCCCGCTCCGCTCCTGCCAGGCACTGGGGCTCACCCAGGGGGGCTTTGCCAAGCATCCAATGGAAATTAAAATTACAGCCTGGGCAAAGGCGCTTCCCGCAGGACCGCTCCTGGCCAAGGCCACCGGTCCGTGCAAGTCAGACCGCTGACCAGCCGGGGGGATTTTCGGGGGCACGCTTCCAGCTTTTATTCTCCAGAAACTCCAGTTCTGTCTGGCACCGCTTGCTTCAGTCTTCCCCTGTTGGAAGAGGTCACTTAAGGCTTTCGAGGGGCCAGACTGCCAAAGCCCGGCCGGTCCATTCCCACGAGGAAAGGTAGCTTTGTCTTGGACAGGATACTGGGGGGGAGACACAAAATAAAAGTTTAATTTAAAACAACTGCCTAGAATAGAAAGCAATTCAAACATAAGGCAGACAAGACTCGTGCAAATCTGAATCCATTTGGCTTCAAAGGAGAATTATTTCCCTCTGCACCTAACAGAATGTCCTCTTCACCCGGGTCCTGCTTACCATCGTTGAACAAAACACGCTGACGACATTTTTCAGGATGCCAGTGCAGAGATATTAGAGCACACTGCCCAGGGAAGCTGAGCCTGCCCCATCCCTGCAAGTGTTCCAGGCCGGGCTGGACGGGACTGGGAGCATCCAGCCGGGGATGAGAGCGGAAGGTGTCCCTGCCCACGGAAGGCAGGCTGGCCTTTGAAGGTCCCCTTCAAACCAAATCGCTCTGGGATTCCCCTCCAAAATCACTCCCCAAGAGACACAGCGAGCAAAGCAGAGGGACTGCACTCCCCGCTTTTCTTACCTGCAGGCACAGCACAGCACAGCACAGCACGTTGGACAGAAAAGCCACGGGGTTAGTCCTGCCAGAGGCGTCCGGCACACCCACGGCGACCGAAGGGAAAGAGGGAGCCTGGGAACACGGAGTAAAAGACACCTTAATTAGGACCACACCGAGCACTAGCCAGGTCATTCCCACAGACAGCTTCACCGTCCGGTCACACAAAAAGCACTGACCTACCAGGGCCTCAGTTAGGATGGCTCCTGACGCTGACACCTCCGTTTGCCCCGGGGGGTCAAGAAGAACATCCCTGGGAAGAAGTCACCCTGAACAACAAAAAGGCAAAATTAGTGAAGCACGGGGGCCTCTTCTGACTAGATTGCCACCAGCATTCCATAGCAAATGCCACGACTATTCTGTTACAGACGAGAAAACCCTGTACTCCCAAACAAACAGCCAGGAGGTTTATGGGCACGCCTGAAAATTTCCTGTGAGGAGCTTTTTGTAACTAAGGAGCAGGTGCTATCTTGAGTTGAAGGCATCGATTTGACAGACACTTAGTACAGCAAACTCTTCAGCAGAGCAATTAATTGCTGCCTGTTTGAACAGTAGGGGAGAGAAAATGACAGTCTAACAGAAGACAAGAAAAGCAGAACTGGAATCAGCAGCCTTTTCTTCCATCTCTCCCGAGAAAGTCGTGTTTCTCTGTTCTAACAATTCTATGCCCTTTTCTACATGAAACTTACACCAAGGCTGAAAAAACAACTAGAAAACACGGAGAGAAGCTTTTCAGAATTTCACGTGATTTTCCCAACCCGATCCCAGAAAAGCAGAACTGGGTAGAATGGACTCACCTCGAGGCCTTTGGTCTTTTTTTCCATAAGCTTCGTCACCTGATTGAAAAAGCAGAGTAGACTCGGTATTTAGGCTCACAACAGGAAAACTTCCCCTTCGTTTCCTAAAAGAAAGGACATTAATCTGCACAGCTGCAGGCGCGTCTCCAGCTGTTAAAGCCTTTCAGCTTTTCAGAGGGTGAGAATGCCCTGCTAAGGAAGGCTGAAAAATGCTGGGAGCCTGCCCAGGTCAAAGAGCCCCTTGATTTTGTCTGTGTTCCAGTCCCTGGCTAAAGAAAGGGCAGAACCACCGCAGGTGTTGCTTGCCTTTTCCCTACGAGGTTTTGCCAGGCGCTGGGCCAGCCCGGGCACTGCGGGGGAAGGCCGGCAGTGGCCAAAGCCCGCCGCTTTCCCAGGGCAAGCGTCGCTTGCCAGAGCGCCCCCGAGCGCCGGGCCCTGCCTCACAGTCGCCGCCTGGCGGACACGGCCGGGAGCGGCACTGCAGCCGCGCGCCCCCCCCCCCCTTGGCGAGACCCGCGGCGCCTTTCGCGCGTCCGGGCCTTTCTTCCCTAAAACCTGCCCTTGCCTAGGAAAAGCTGAGCAGTTCACAGAGTTGCTGTTTCCAGCCCAGCTTCCCAAAGGATTTCTCTCTCCCGGCAGCACAGACAGGGTCCCCGAGGCAGCGCAGACCCTCCCCGCGGGGGGGTGTGGTGCGTGTGCAATGCCAGGGCACATCCGAACCCGGCCCTGCGGCGGCACGCAGGTGCAAGTTTCTCCGCAGAGGCGAGAAAGCTGCCCGTCGCTTCCCCTGCCTGCAGGCCCCGCTGGCCGCGGGAGAGGCAGAAGAGCGGCCGCCGCCCCCCCGCCGGGCCCCCGCTTACCCCGGCGACGATCTCCTGCAGAGCCCGACGTCGGATCTGCCGCCGTGGGTCGCTTCCGGGGGGGGGGGGGGAGGCGGCGGCGCAGCCCCGACAGCATCTCCGGGGCACGGCGGGACCGACCGGGAGCGGAGCGGAGCGGGGCGGAACGGGGCGGGAGGACGGCGACCGCGTGGGATCGTCGCGCGTGCGCGGCGCGCCGCGGCGCGAGAGGGGTCTGCCCGCGCCGGTGCCTGCCGCCGCCCGCGAACCTGCCGCCCGCGCCCGGCGCCGCCGAGCGCCCCGCCCCGTCCCCACAGCGGGAAGCGGCGCGGCGAGACGGCGCTGCGGGCGCGGGGCGGGGGTCCGGGTCGCGGCGGAGGTCAGGCAACAGGATAGACGCCTCTCTGAGGCCAGGGCGGGGGCCTCTCGCCGCCATCTTGAGTGTGGCCTCGGCTAAGTTCCGGTCCTGGCGGCGCCATCTTGAGTGTGGCGTCGGGGCGAACTTCCGGGCCGGGGCCGCCATCTTTAGTGTGGTCGTTCCGGTCCTGGCGGCGCCATCTTTACTGTGGGCTTGGCGGACTGCCGGGCCGGGGCCTTGGAGGACTTCCGGTCGCTCTCTACTTCCGGTGACCGAGTTTACCCAAATTACCGGCCCTCCTCGCTAATTTCTGCGCTTTCACCCCAAAAAATCTTCACGTTATTCCCCCCACACACACCCCGCCAGAGACGGGAGACCGCCAGTCCCGCCCTGCCGCCGGAACCGGCCCTTAACTCGAGCGGGGAGCGCTGCACCGCCACGAGAGCCACTGCGCATGCGTCGCCGGTCCCGCTCCTGGCTGCCCTTACTTACCACGTGATCGCCGGCGTCTTGCCAACGACTGCGCACGCGCCGCCGTCGCCACCTTGCCTGCCCCCCCCACCCCGCCGCCCGACCGCCCGGCTTCGCTTTCTTACTGCGGCTCCCCCTCCGCTTTTCCGGCTCCCTGGGGTTCCCCCACCCGCATTTTGGGATCCCCGTCTCACATTTGAGGGGTGATGACCCCGCAATTTACGGGTCGGGGGGCGGGAGGAGAGGAAACGGGGTGCCCAAGAAGGGGTTTCTTTTTTTTTTTCTTTTTCTTTTTTTTTTTCTCTTTTATTTCATTTTCATTTTAATTTCCTTTTTAGTTTTTTTGCCTTTTTTTTTTTAATTTTCTTTTGTTTTTTATGTTTCATTTTTTTATTTCGTTTATTTTTTATTCTCTTTATTTTTCATCTTCTCTCCCAGTGCTCCCCAGTAAACACCCAGTGCTCCCCAACAACCCCCAGGAACACCCAGTGCTCCCCAAAAATTGACCCAAAACCGACCCAAATCACCCCAAAAGCTGACCCAAAACTGACCCCAAAACCTGACCCAAATCATCCCAAAACCTGACCCAAAACTGACCCCAATCACCCCAAACAGTGACCCCAAACTGACCCCAAAACCTGACCCAAATCATCCCAAAACCTGACCCAAAACTCTGCATTTATTTGGCACCATTTCCTCCCAGAAACAACATCTCCGATTTAGTTGATTGCTAAAGCCATCATTTTAAAACCATCTCAGGAATCAAAAGGCACTGGAAAACACACACAAATCATTCCTGCACCCACCAAATCATTAGGAATTGGAACCCCATTCCCTCATCTCTCTCCTTGTGCTTCTTGGCTGGAAAACCTGATGATCCCCGCTGGCTATTTTTAGGCTGCTTTTCTTCCACAGCTCCTTTCCTCCCGGCTGAAACCTCCTGGCACATTCAGGGCTTATCCGGAGGGAAGCCCCTCTGAAGTATTTCCTCCCGTGGCAATTCTGTGGGATGAAGAAGGAAAAAAAGCACGTCAAGAGCTCCTTCTCCCCCCTTCCCTCGCAAACACCCTCCCAGTTTGTCCTTGGCAGCTCCATGCCCCCGGCACCCGCACCCGACGCTTCGGCTCCGCTGGGAAAGGGACAGCAAGTGCACAAGCAAGTTCAGTGCTGGGCAGGGGCTCCCTGGGGAACGGCACTTCAGTGCTTTAGTCCGTGGCCTTTCCTGCTGCCCTCCCTCCCGGAGGCAGAGGATGACCCGGCCCTTGTTTCTCCCACGCTCGCAGACCCAGGTCCTGCTCCTTTGGCCCCACTTTTCTTAGCAGACCCGGCATCATTTCCCAGGGTCCCCAGGAAACTTCTGCACTTGACCCATTGCTGAGTGCAGAGCACAGGGCGAGGGAAGGACAAATTTCTCGGCACCCACCCCCTGGAATTTTCCTTCTCCGCAGCACGCTCCCGTTCCCGCTGTCTCTGGAGGTGCCCGCACGAGTCCTCCTTCTCCCAGCACCTCAGAGAATGTCCTCTTCACCCGGGTCCTGCTTACCGGCGTCCAACAAAACACGCTGACGACATTTTTCAGGATGCCAGTGGAGAGATATTAGAGCACACTGCCCAGGGAAGCTGAGCCTGCCCCATCCCTGCAAGTGTTCCAGGCCGGGCTGGACGGGACTCGCAGCAACCGGGGACAGTGGAAGGTGTCCCTGCCCACGGAAGGCAGGCTGGCCTTTGAAGGTCCCCTTCAAACCAAATCGCTCTGGGATTCCCCTCCAAAATCGCTCCCCAAGAGACACAGCGAGCAAAGCAGAGGGACTGCACTCCCCGCTTTTCTTACCTGCAGGCACACACAGCACAGCACAGCACAGCACGTTGGACAGAAAAGCCACGGGGTTAGTCCTGCCAGAGGCGTCCGGCACACCCACGGCGACCGAAGGAAAACAGGGAGCCTGGGAACACGGAGTAAAAGACACCTTAATTAGGACCACACCGAGCACTAGCCAGGTCATTCCCACAGCTTCACTGTCCCGTCACACAAAAAGCACTCACCGAGGCCTCAGGTAGGATGGCTCCTGCCGCTGACCAGGTGAATACCTCCCTGGAAGCCCGCTCCGCTCCTGCCAGGCACTGGGGCTCACCCAGGGGGGCTTTGCCAAGCATCCAATGGAAATTAAAATTACAGCCTGGGCAAAGGCGCTTCCCGCAGGACCGCTCCTGGCCAAGGCCACCGGTCCGTGCAAGTCAGACCGCTGACCAGCCGGGGGGATTTTCGGGGGCACGCTTCCAGCTTTTATTCTCCAGAAACTCCAGTTCTGTCTGGCACCGCTTGCTTCAGTCTTCCCCTGTTGGAAGAGGTCACTTAAGGCTTTCGAGGGGCCAGACTGCCAAAGCCCGGCCGGTCCATTCCCACGAGGAAAGGTAGCTTTGTCTTGGACAGGATACTGGGGGGGAGACACAAAATAAAAGTTTAATTTAAAACAACTGCCTAGAATAGAAAGCAATTCAAACATAAGGCAGACAAGACTCGTGCAAATCTGAATCCATTTGGCTTCAAAGGAGAATTATTTCCCTCTGCACCTAACAGAATGTCCTCTTCACCCGGGTCCTGCTTACCATCGTTGAACAAAACACGCTGACGACATTTTTCAGGATGCCAGTGCAGAGATATTAGAGCACACTGCCCAGGGAAGCTGAGCCTGCCCCATCCCTGCAAGTGTTCCAGGCCGGGCTGGACGGGACTGGGAGCATCCAGCCGGGGATGAGAGCGGAAGGTGTCCCTGCCCACGGAAGGCAGGCTGGCCTTTGAAGGTCCCCTTCAAACCAAATCGCTCTGGGATTCCCCTCCAAAATCACTCCCCAAGAGACACAGCGAGCAAAGCAGAGGGACTGCACTCCCCGCTTTTCTTACCTGCAGGCACACACAGCACAGCACAGCACGTTGGACAGAAAAGCCACGGGGTTAGTCCTGCCAGAGGCGTCCGGCACACCCACGGCGACCGAAGGGAAAGAGGGAGCCTGGGAACACGGAGTAAAAGACACCTTAATTAGGACCACACCGAGCACTAGCCAGGTCATTCCCACAGACAGCTTCACCGTCCGGTCACACAAAAAGCACTGACCTACCAGGGCCTCAGTTAGGATGGCTCCTGACGCTGACACCTCCGTTTGCCCCGGGGGGTCAAGAAGAACATCCCTGGGAAGAAGTCACCCTGAACAACAAAAAGGCAAAATTAGTGAAGCACGGGGGCCTCTTCTGACTAGATTGCCACCAGCATTCCATAGCAAATGCCACGACTATTCTGTTACAGACGAGAAAACCCTGTACTCCCAAACAAACAGCCAGGAGGTTTATGGGCACGCCTGAAAATTTCCTGTGAGGAGCTTTTTGTAACTAAGGAGCAGGTGCTATCTTGAGTTGAAGGCATCGATTTGACAGACACTTAGTACAGCAAACTCTTCAGCAGAGCAATTAATTGCTGCCTGTTTGAACAGTAGGGGAGAGAAAATGACAGTCTAACAGAAGACAAGAAAAGCAGAACTGGAATCAGCAGCCTTTTCTTCCATCTCTCCCGAGAAAGTCGTGTTTCTCTGTTCTAACAATTCTATGCCCTTTTCTACATGAAACTTACACCAAGGCTGAAAAAACAACTAGAAAACACGGAGAGAAGCTTTTCAGAATTTCACGTGATTTTCCCAACCCGATCCCAGAAAAGCAGAACTGGGTAGAATGGACTCACCTCGAGGCCTTTGGTCTTTTTTTCCATAAGCTTCGTCACCTGATTGAAAAAGCAGAGTAGACTCGGTATTTAGGCTCACAACAGGAAAACTTCCCCTTCGTTTCCTAAAAGAAAGGACATTAATCTGCACAGCTGCAGGCGCGTCTCCAGCTGTTAAAGCCTTTCAGCTTTTCAGAGGGTGAGAATGCCCTGCTAAGGAAGGCTGAAAAATGCTGGGAGCCTGCCCAGGTCAAAGAGCCCCTTGATTTTGTCTGTGTTCCAGTCCCTGGCTAAAGAAAGGGCAGAACCACCGCAGGTGTTGCTTGCCTTTTCCCTACGAGGTTTTGCCAGGCGCTGGGCCAGCCCGGGCACTGCGGGGGAAGGCCGGCAGTGGCCAAAGCCCGCCGCTTTCCCAGGGCAAGCGTCGCTTGCCAGAGCGCCCCCGAGCGCCGGGCCCTGCCTCACAGTCGCCGCCTGGCGGACACGGCCGGGAGCGGCACTGCAGCTGCAGCGCGCCCCCCCCCCCCTTGGCGAGACCCGCGGCGCCTTTCGCGCGTCCGGGCCTTTCTTCCCTAAAACCTGCCCTTGCCTAGGAAAAGCTGAGCAGTTCACAGAGTTGCTGTTTCCAGCCCAGCTTCCCAAAGGATTTCTCTCTCCCGGCAGCACAGACAGGGTCCCCGAGGCAGCGCAGACCCTCCCCGCGGGGGGGTGTGGTGCGTGTGCAATGCCAGGGCACATCCGAACCCGGCCCTGCGGCGGCACGCAGGTGCAAGTTTCTCCGCAGAGGCGAGAAAGCTGCCCGTCGCTTCCCCTGCCTGCAGGCCCCGCTGGCCGCGGGAGAGGCAGAAGAGCGGCCGCCGCCCCCCCGCCGGGCCCCCGCTTACCCCGGCGACGATCTCCTGCAGAGCCCGACGTCGGATCTGCCGCCGTGGGTCGCTTCCGGGGGGGGGGGGAGGCGGCGGCGCAGCCCCGACAGCATCTCCGGGGCACGGCGGGACCGACCGGGAGCGGAGCGGAGCGGGGCGGGGCGGAACGGGGCGGGAGGACGGCGACCGCGTGGGATCGTCGCGCGTGCGCGGCGCGGCGCGGCGCGAGAGGGGTCTGCCCGCGCCGGTGCCTGCCGCCGCCCGCGAACCTGCCGCCCGCGCCCGGCGCCGCCGAGCGCCCCGCCCCGTCCCCACAGCGGGAAGCGGCGCGGCGAGACGGCGCTGCGGGCGCGGGGCGGGGGTCCGGGTCGCGGCGGAGGTCAGGCAACAGGATAGACGCCTCTCTGAGGCCAGGGCGGGGGCCTCTCGCCGCCATCTTGAGTGTGGCCTCGGCTAAGTTCCGGTCCTGGCGGCGCCATCTTGAGTGTGGCGTCGGGGCGAACTTCCGGGCCGGGGCCGCCATCTTTAGTGTGGTCGTTCCGGTCCTGGCGGCGCCATCTTTACTGTGGGCTTGGCGGACTGCCGGGCCGGGGCCTTGGAGGACTTCCGGTCGCTCTCTACTTCCGGTGACCGAGTTTACCCAAATTACCGGCCCTCCTCGCTAATTTCTGCGCTTTCACCCCAAAAAATCTTCACGTTATTCCCCCCACACACACCCCGCCAGAGACGGGAGACCGCCAGTCCCGCCCTGCCGCCGGAACCGGCCCTTAACTCGAGCGGGGAGCGCTGCACCGCCACGAGAGCCACTGCGCATGCGTCGCCGGTCCCGCTCCTGGCTGCCCTTACTTACCACGTGATCGCCGGCGTCTTGCCAACGACTGCGCACGCGCCGCCGTCGCCACCTTGCCTGCCCCCCCCCACCCCGCCGCCCGACCGCCCGGCTTCGCTTTCTTACTGCGGCTCCCCCTCCGCTTTTTCGGCTCCCTGGGGTTCCCCCACCCGCATTTTGGGATCCCCGTCTCACATTTGAGGGGTGATGACCCCGCAATTTACGGGTCGGGGGGCGGGAGGAGAGGAAACGGGGTGCCCAAGAAGGGGTTTCTTTTTTTTTTTCTTTTTTTTTTTTCTCTTTTATTTCATTTTCATTTTATTTCCTTTTTAGTTTTTTTGCCTTTTTTTTTTTTTAATTTTCTTTTGTTTTTTATGTTTCATTTTTTTATTTCGTTTATTTTTTATTCTCTTTATTTTTCATCTTCTCTCCCAGTGCTCCCCAGTAAACACCCAGTGCTCCCCAACAACCCCCAGGAACACCCAGTGCTCCCCAAAAATTGACCCAAAACCGACCCAAATCACCCCAAAAGCTGACCCAAAACTGACCCCAAAACCTGACCCAAATCATCCCAAAACCTGACCCAAAACTGACCCCAAAACTGACCCCAAATCATCCCAAAACCTGACCCAAAACTCTGCATTTATTTGGCACCATTTCCTCCCAGAAACAACATCTCCGATTTAGTTGATTGCTAAAGCCATCATTTTAAAACCATCTCAGGAATCAAAAGGCACTGGAAAACACACACAAATCATTCCTGCACCCACCAAATCATTAGGAATTGGAACCCCATTCCCTCATCTCTCTCCTTGTGCTTCTTGGCTGGAAAACCTGATGATCCCCGCTGGCTATTTTTAGGCTGCTTTTCTTCCACAGCTCCTTTCCTCCCGGCTGAAACCTCCTGGCACATTCAGGGCTTATCCGGAGGGAAGCCCCTCTGAAGTATTTCCTCCCGTGGCAATTCTGTGGGATGAAGAAGGAAAAAAAGCACGTCAAGAGCTCCTTCTCCCCCCTTCCCTCGCAAACACCCTCCCAGTTTGTCCTTGGCAGCTCCATGCCCCCGGCACCCGCACCCGACGCTTCGGCTCTGGGAAAGGGACAGCAAGTGCACAAGCAAGTTCAGTGCTGGGCAGGGGCCCCCTGGGGAACGGCACTTCAG